>NW_026900726.1:1232500-1237500 GCF_033783945.1 Neopsephotus bourkii
TAAACCTAACCCTAACCCTAACCCTAACCCTAACCCTAACCCTAACCCTAACCCTAACCCTAACCCTAACCCTACTAACCCTAACCCTACCCTAACCCTAACCCTAACCCTACTAACACTAACCCTAACCCTAAACCTAACCCTAACCTAAACATAACACTAACCCTAACACTAACCCTAACCCTAAACCCAAACCCTACTAACACTAACCCTAAACCTAATCCTAACCCTAACCCTACTAAACCTACCCCTAACCCTAACCCTCACCCTAACACTAACACTAACCCTAAGCTGTACTAACCCTAACTTTAACTCTAACACTAACACTAACCCTAACCCTAAGCTCTGCTAACCCTAACACTAACCCTAAACCTAACCCTAACCCTAACCCTAACCCTAACCCCTAACCCTAACCCTAACCCTAACCCTAACCCCAAATCCTAACCCTAACCCTAACCCTAACCCTAACCCTAACCCTAACCCTAACCCTAACCCTGAACCTAACACTACTAGCCCTAACCTTAACCCTAACCCTACTAACACTAACCCTAACCCTAACCCTAACCCTAACCCTAACCCAAACCCTAACCCAAAACCCAAACCTAACCCTAAACCTAACCCTAACCCTAACCCTAACGTCTAAACCTAACCCTAACCCAAACCCTAAACACTAACACTAACCCTACTAAACTTAAACCTAAACCTAACCCTAAACCTAAACCCTAACAAGAACCCTAACACTAACCCTAAACATAAACTTAACCCTAACCCTAACCCAACCATAACCCTAACCCTAACCATACCCCTAAACCTAACCCTCCCTAAACATACCCTAAACCTAACCCTAACCCTAACCCTAACACTAACCCTAACCCCTAACCGTAACCCTAACCCTAACCCTAACCCTAAACCTGAACCCTAACCCTAACCCTAACTGTAACCCTTACCCTAACCCTAACCCTAACCCTAACCCTAACCCTAAACCTAAACCTAGACGTCACCCTAACCTTAACACTAACCCTAAGCTCTACTATCCCTAACTTTAAACCTAACTCTAACCCTAACCCTAAGCACTGCTAACCCTAACCCTAACCCTAAACCTAACCCTAAACCTAACCCTAACCCTAACCCCCTAATCCTAACCCTAAACCTAACCCTAATCCTGACCCTAACCCTAACACTAACCCTAACCATAAACCCACCCTAACCCTAACCCTAACCTTAACCCTAACCCCTAAACCTAACCCTAACCCCTAATCCTAACCCTAAACCTAACCCTACCCTAACCCTAACCGCTAACACTAACCCTAACCCATAAACCTACCCCTAACCGTAACCCTAACCCCTAACCCTAACCCTAACCCTAACCCTACCCCCAACCCTAACCCTAACACTAACCCTAAACCTAACCCTAACCCTAACCGTAAACCTAAACCTAATGCTAACCCCCTAACCCTAACACTAACCCTAACACTAACCCTAACCCTAATAAACCTAAAACTAAACCTACCCCTAAACCTAAACACTAAGCGTAACCCTAGCGCTAAACCTAACCCTAATCTTAACACTAACACTAATCCAACCATAACCCTAACCCTAACCCTACCCCTAAACCTAACCCTCCCTAAACCTACCCTAAACCTGACCCTAACCCTAACCCTAACACTAACCCTAACCCATAACTGTAACACTAACCCTAACCCTAACCTAAACCTGAACCCTAACCCTAACCCTAACAGTAACCCTTACCCTAAACCTAACCCTAACCCTAACCCTAACACTAACCCTAACCCTAACCCTACTAAACCAAACCCTACCCAAACCCTAACCCTAAGCTCTACTAACGCTAACCCTAACCCTAAACCTAATCCTAAGGTCTAAAAAAATTAACACTAACCCTAACCCTAACCCTAACCCTAAACCCAAACCCTACTAACACTAACCCTAAACCTAATCCTAACCCTAACCCTACTCACCCTACCCCTAACCCTAACACTCAACCTAACCCTAACACTAACCCTAAGCTGTACTAACCCTAACTTTAACTCTAATGCTAACCCTAACCCTAACCCTAAGCTCTGATAAGCCTAACCCTAACCCTAAACGTAACCCTAACCCTAACTCTAACCCCTAACCCTAACCCTAACCCTAACGCTAACCCAAAACTCTACTAAACCTAACCCTAACCCTAAATCTAACACTTACCCCTCACACTAACCCTAACCCTAACACTAACCACTAACCCGAACCCTGAACCTAACCCTACTAGCCCTAACCTAAACCCTAACCCTACTAACACTAACACTAATGCTAATCCTAATCCTAACCGTAACCCAAACACTAACCCAAAACCCAAACCTAAACCTAAACCTAACCCTAACCCGAACCCTAACCTTAACGTCTAAACGTAACCCTAACCCAAACCCTAAACACTAACCCTGACCCTAATCCTAACCCTAAGCCCTAAACCTAACCCTAAACCTAACCCTAACCATAACCCTAACCCCATAAACCTAACCATACCCCTAACCCTGTACCCTAACCCGAAAACTAACCCTAACCCTAATCCTACCCCTAACACTAACCCTAACACTAACGCTAACACTTAAACCTAACCCAAACCCTAACCCTAACCTTAACCCTAACCCTTAACCCTAACCCTAACACTAACCCTAAGCCTCCCTAACAATAACACTAACCCTAACCCTAACCCTAACCCTAACCCTAACCCTAACACTAACCCGAACACTAACCCTAAGCCTCCCTAACAATAACACTAACCCTAACCCTAACCCTAACCCTAACCCTAACCCTAACCCTAACCCTAACACTAAACCTAACCCTAACCCTAACCCTAACCCTAAACCTAACCCTAACCTTAATGCTAACCCTAACACTAACCTAACCCTAACCCTAACCCTAACCCTAACCATAACCCTAACCCTAAATCTAACCCATAAACCCACACCTAACACTAAAGCTACCCCTAAACCTAACGCTAACCCCCTAACCCTAACCCTAACCCTAACCCAACCCTAAACGTAACACTAAACCTAACCCTAACCCTACTAACCATAACAATAACCCTAACCCTAACCCTAAACTTCACCCTAACCCTAACCCTAACCCTAAACCTAACCCTAACCCTAACCCTAAACCTAAACCTGCTAACCCTAACCCTAACCTGTACTAACCCTAGCACTAACCCAAACCCTAACCCTAACCTCTACTAAACCTAACCATAACCCTAAACCTAACCCTAACCCTAAACCCTAAACCTCCTAACCCCAAACGGAACCCTAACCCTAACCCTAACCCTAAACCTAACACTAACCCTAACCCTACTAACCCTCACACTAAGCCTAAACATAACCCTAACCCTAACCCTAACACTCACCCTAACCCTAAACCTAACCCTAACACTAATCTTAATCCTAACCCTAAACATAACTCTAATCCTAACCCTAACCCCTAATCCTAACCCTAACCCCTCACCCTAACCCTAAACCTAACCCTAACCCTAACCCTAATCTTAACCCTAACCCTAACCCCCTAACCCTAACCATAACCCTAACCCTAACCCCTAACCCTAACTTTATCCCTAACCCTGACCCTAGCCATAACCCTAACCCTAACCCTAACACTTAACCATAACCGAAACCCTAACCCTAACCCTAACCCTAACACTAACACTTCCTAACCCTAACCCTAACGCTAACCCTAACCCTTACCCCTAAACCTACACCTAACACTAACCCTAACCCTAAACTTTACACTAAACCCCAAACCCTAACCCTAACACTAACACTAACCCTAACGCTAAACCCTAACCCTAACCCTAACCCTAACCCTAAACCTAACCCTACCCTAACCCTAACCCAAACGCTAACCCTAATCCTAAACTTAACCCTAACCCTAACCAAACCCTAACCCTAACCCTAACCCTAACCCTAAACCTAACCCTACCTAACCCTAACCCTAACCCTAACCCTAACCCTAGCCCTAACCCCTAACCGTACCCCTAACACAAACCCTAAATCTACTAACCCTAACCCTAACCCTAACCCTAAGGTCTACTAACACTAAACCTAACCCTAAACTTAGCCCTAACAGTAAACCCTAAACCAGCTAACACCAACACTAACCCTAACCATAACCCTAACCCTACTAACACTATCCCTAACGCTAACACTAACCCTAACTCTAAACCCCTAACCTTAAACCCTAACCCTAACACTAAGTTCTACTAAAACAAAAACTAACCCTAACCCTAACCCTAACCCTAACCCTAACCCTAAACCTACCCCTAACACTAACCCTAAACCTAAGCCCAACCCCAACCCCAAACACTACCCCAACCACAAACCCAACCCCAACACTAACCCTAAACCCAAACATAAACACAAACCTAACCCTAAACCTAACCCTAACCCTAACCCTAACCCTAACCCTCCTAAGCCTAAACCTAACCCTAACCCTAAGCCTAACCCTAACCCTAACCCCTAAGCCTAACCCTAACCCATAAACCTAACCCTAGTAACCTTAACCCTAACCCTAACCCCAACCCTAAAACTAGCCTTACGCTCTATTAAACCAAACCCTACCACTCAGCCAACCCCTAACCCTAACCCTAACCCTAAAGCCTAAGACTAACCCTAACCCTAACCCTAACCCTAACCCTAACCATAACCCTAACCCTAACCCTAACCTTAACGCTAACCCTAACACTAACTTAACCCTAACCCTAACCCTAACCCTAACCCTACTAAGCCTAAATCTAACCCGAACCCTAACCGCCTAACCAAAAGTCTAACCCCTACACCTAACCCTAAACCTAAACCCTAAACCCTAACCTAACACTAACGCTAACCCTCACAATAACCCTAACCCTAAAACTAACCCTAACCGCTAACCCTAATCCTAACACGAAAATTAACCCTAACCCTAACCCTACTAACCCTACCCCTATTAACCCTGACACTAACCCCTAAACCTGACCC